>NC_090421.1:23599731-23602231 GCF_036365525.1 Heterodontus francisci
ACACACACTCACCAGGCCCAGAACCGCACACACACACACACACACACACACACCAGGCCCAGAGTTACACACACACACGTACACACACACACCAGGCCCAGAGCTACACACACGAACACGCCAGGCCCAGAGCTACACACACACACACCAGGCCCAGAGCTACACACACACACACCAGGCCCAGAGCTACACACACACACACACCAGGCCCAGAGCTACACACACACACACACCAGACCCAGAGCTACACACACACACCAGACCCAGAGCTACACACACACACCAGACCCAGAGCTACACACACACACTCACACACACCAGGTTCAGAGGTACACACACACACTCACACACACCAGGCCCAGAGGTACACACACACCAGGCCCAGAGCTACACACACACACACACACACACACACACACATACACAGAAGGCCCAGAGCTACTCACACACACACACACAGACACACACAACAGGCCCAGAGCTAGACACAAACACACACACACACACACCAGTCCCTGAGCTAGACACACATACACAGACACACAAACAAACACACGCACACACACACCAGGCCCAGAGCTACACTCACGCACACACACACACGCACACACACACACACAGAAGGCCCAGAGCTACTCACACACACACACACAGACACACACAACAGGCCCAGAGCTAGACACAAACACACACACACACACCAGTCCCTGAGCTAGACACACATACACAGACACACAAACAAACACACACACACACACCCCAGGCTCAGAGCTCCACACAAAGAAACACACACACACACACACAAACACACACACCACAGCCCAGGCCCTGAGCTACACACACACACACCACAGTCCAGGCCCTGAGCTACACAAACACATCCGAGAGCCAGGCCCTCAGCTGCACAGACACACACACCGCAGCCCAGGCCCCGAGCTACACACACACACGCAGACACCACAGACCAGGCCCTGAGATACACACACACACACAACTGCCCAGGCCCTGAGCTACACACACACTCATGCACACACACACACACACACACACACACACCACAGCCCAGGCCCTGAGCTACACACACACACACCACAGTCCAGGCCCTGAGCTACACAAACACATCCGAGAGCCAGGCCCTCAGCTGCACAGACACACACACCGCAGCCCAGGCCCCGAGCTACACACACACACGCAGACACCACAGACCAGGCCCTGAGTTACACTCACACACACACACCAGGACCAGAGCTACACACACACACACAAACCAGGCACAGAGCTACACACACACACACTCACACACAATCATCAAGCCCAGAGCTACACACACACACACACACCAGTCCCAGAGCTACACACACACACGCACACACACACACCAGGACCAGAGCTACACACACACACAGACAAACACACAACAGGCCCAGAGCTACACACACATACACACACCAGGCCCAGAGCTACACACACATACACACACTCAAACCACAGTCCAGGCCCTGAGCTACAAACACACACACACACACACACCACAGCCCAGGCCCTGAGCTACACACACACACACCACAGTCCAGGCCTTGAGCTACACACACACTCCACAGTCGAGGCCATGAGCTACACACACAGACACACACACACACACACACACACACACAACAGCCCAGGCCCTGAGATACACACACACACACAACTGCCCAGGCCCTGAGCTACACACACACTCATGCACACACACACACACACACACACCACCGCCCAGGCCCTGAGCTACACGCACACGTACACGCACACACACACACACCACAGCCCAGGCCCTGATCTACAGAAACACACACGACAGCCAGGCACTGAGCTACACAGACACACGCACCACAGCCCAGGCCCCGAGCTACACACGCACACGCACCAGGCCCAGAGCTACACACACACGCACACACACACACACCAGGCCCAGAGCTACACACACACGGCACAGAGCTACACACACACACACACACACAAACATCAAGCCCAGAGCTACACACACACACACACAACTGCCCCAGAGCTACACACACACACACACACACCAGGCCCAGAGCTACACACACACACACACCACAGTCCAGGCCCTGAGCTACACAAACACATCCGACAGCCAGGCCCTCAGCTGCACAGACACACACACCGCAGCCCAGGCCCCGAGCTACACACACACACGCAGACACCACAGACCAGGCCCTGAGTTACACTCACACACACACACCAGGCCCAGAGCTACACACACACACACACACACACACACACAAACCAGGCACAGAGCTACACACACACACACTCACACACACACACACACACACAAACATCAAGCCCAGAGCTACACACACACACACACACACCAGCAACAGAGCTACACACACACACGCACACACACACACCAGGACCAGAGCTACACACACACACACAGACAAACACACAACAGGCCCAGAGCTACACAAACATACACACACCAGGCACAGAGCTA
>NC_090421.1:23609731-23614731 GCF_036365525.1 Heterodontus francisci
CAGACCCAGAGCTACACACACACACCAGACCCAGAGCTACACACACACACTCACACACAGCAGGTTCAGAGGTACACACACACACTCACACACACCAGGCCCAGAGGTACACACACACACACACCTGGCCCTGAGCTACACAGACACACAAACACACACACGCACACACACCAAACCCAGAGCTACACACACACACACACCAGGCACAGAGCGACACACAAACACCAGGCCCAGAGCTACACACACACACACACACACAGAAGGCCCAGAGCTACTCACACACACACACACAGACACACACAACAGGCCCAGAGCTACACACAAACACACACACACACACCAGTCCCTGAGCTAGACACACATACACAGACACACAAACAAACACACGCACACACACACCAGGCCCAGAGCTACACTCACGCACACACACACACGCACACACACACACACACACACACACCCCAGGCCCAGAGCTCCACACAAAGAAACACACACACACACACACACTCCAGGCCCAGAGCTACGCGCACACACACACACACACCACAGTCCAGGCTCTGAGCTACACACACACACACAAACACACACACACACACACACCACAGCCCAGGCCCTGAGCTACACACACACACACCACAGTCCAGGCCCTGAGCTACACAAACACATCCGACAGCCAGGCCCTCAGCTGCACAGACACACACACCGCAGCCCAGGCCCCGAGCTACACACACACACGCAGACACCACAGACCAGGCCCTGAGTTACACTCACACACACACACCAGGCCCAGAGCTACACACACACACACACACACAAACCAGGCACAGAGCTACACACACACACACTCACACACACACACACACACAAACATCAAGCCCAGAGCTACACACACACACACACACCAGCCCCAGAGCTACACACACACACGCACACACATACACCAGGACCAGAGCTACACACACACACAGACAAACACACAACAGGCCCAGAGCTACACACACATACACACGCCAGGCACAGAGCTACACAGACACACAACAGGCGCAGAGCCCCCCCCACCCCACACATACACACACACACACCACAGTCCAGGCCCTGAGCTACAAACACACACACACACACACACACACACACCACAGCCCAGGCCCTGAGCTACACACACACACACCACAGTCCAGGCCTTGAGCTACACACACACTCCACAGTCGACGCCATGAGCTACACACACAGACACACACACACACACACACACAACAGCCCAGGCCCTGAGATACACACACACACACAACTGCCCAGGCCCTGAGCTACACACACACTCATGCACACACACACACACACACACACACACACACACACACTACCGCCCAGGCCCTGAGCTACACGCACACGTACACGCACACACACACACACCACAGCCCAGGCCCTGATCTACAGAAACACACACGACAGCTAGGCACTGAGCTACACAGACACACGCACCACAGCCCAGGCCCCGAGCTACACACACATACGCACCAGGCCCAGAGCTACACACACACACCAGGCCCAGAGCTACACACACACACACACACACACACACACACCCACACACACGGCACAGAGCTACACACACACACACACACACACACAAACATCAAGCCCAGAGCTACACACACACACACACAACTGCCCCAGAGCTACACACACACACACACACCAGGCCCAGAGCTACACACACACACACACAACAGGCCCAGAGCTACACACACACACACACACACACACACACACACACACACAATGCCCAGAGCTACACACACACACACACCCCAGGCCCAGAGCTACGCACACACACACGCCAGACAAAGAGCTACACACACACACACCAGGCCCAGACCTACACACACACACGCCGGGCCCCGAGCTACACACACACACACACCAGGCCCAGAGCTACACACACACACACCAGGCCCAGAGCTAGACGCACACACACACACACCAGGCCCAGAGCTACAGACAAACACACACACACGAGGCCCAGTGCTCCACACGCACACATCAAGCCCAGAGCTACACACACACACACCAGGCCCAGAGCTACACACATACACACACACACACACACACACGTAACAGAGCTACACACACACACACATGCACACACATACCAGGCCCAGAGCTACACACACACACACCAGGCCCAGAGCTACACACACACACACACACACACACTCCAGGCCCAGAGCTGCACACACACACACACCAGGCCCAGAGCTACACACACACAAACACACACACCAGGCGCAGAGTTACACACACACACACCAGGCCCAGGGCTACACTCACACACACACACACACAAACACACACTCACACACCAGGCCCAGAGCTACACACACACACACAACAGGCCCAGAGGTTCACACAGACACACACACACACACACCAGGCCCACAGCTACACACACACACACACGCACACACCAGGCCCAGAGCTACACACACACACACACACACACACACATACACACCAGGCCCAGAGCTACACACACACATACGCCAGGCCCAGAGCTATACACACACACAACAGGCCCATAGCTACACACACACACGCCAGGCCCAGAGCTACACACACACAGACCAGGCCCAGAGCTACACACGCACACACACACCAGACCCAGAGCTACACACACACACACACACACACCTGGCCCGGACCAACAAATACACACACACACACACACCAGGCCCAGAGCTACACACACACACAAACACCAGGCCCAGAGCTACACACACACACACCCAAGCCCTGAGCTACACACACACACACACACACACACACACACATACACACACACACACACATATACCACAGTCCAGGCCCTGAGCTACACACACACACACCACAGCCCAGGACCTGAGCTACACACACACAATCACACACACACCACAGTCCAGGCCCTGAGCTACACACACACACACACACACACAACAGCACAGGCCCTGAGCTACACACACACACCGCTGCCCAGGCCCTGAGCTTCACACACAGACATGCACACGAACACACACACACACACCACCAGCCAGGCCCTGAGCTACTCGCACACACACACACACACACACACACCACAGCCCAGGCCCTGATCTACACACACACACACGACAGCCAGGCCCTGAGCTACACACATACGCGCACACACACACACACACACCGCAGCCCAGGCCCTGATCTACACACACACACACGCGCACACAAACACAGACGACAGCCCAGGCCCTGAGCTACACACACACACACACCACAGCCCAGGCCAGGAGCTACACACTCACACACACACAGACACCACAGACCAGGCCCGAGCTACACACACACACACACACACACACACACACACACCAGCCCCAGAGCTACACACACACACACACACCAGGCCCAGAGCTACACACACAAACACACAACAGGCCCAGGGCTACACACACACACACACACACCAGACCCAGAGCTACACACACACATACACGCACCAGGCACAGAGCTACACACACACACACCAGGCCCAGAGCCACACACGCACACACACACACAAACACACACCAGGCCCAGAGTTACACACACACACGCCAGGCCCAGAGCTACACACACACACACACAAACACGCACACTCACCAGGCCCAGAACCGCCCGCACACACACACACACACACACCAGGCCCAGAGTTACACACACACACACGTACACACACACACCAGGCCCAGAGCTACACACACGAACACGACAGGCCCAGAGCTACACACACACACACCAGACCCAGAGCTACACACACACAACAGGCCCAGAGCTACACACACACACACACCAGGCCCAGAGCTACACACACACACACCAGACCCAGAGCTACACACACACACCAGACCCAGAGCTACACACACACACTCACACACACCAGGTTCAGAGGTACACACACACACTCACACACACCAGGCCCAGAGGTACACACACACACACTCCTGGCCCTGAGCTACACAGACACACAAACACGCACACACACCAAACCCAGAGCTACACACACACACACACACACACACACCAGGCACAGAGCGACACACAAACACCAGGCCCAGAGCTACACACACACACACACACACACACACACACACAAGGCCCAGAGCTACTCACACACACACACACAGACACACACAACAGGCCCAGAGCTACACACAAACACACACACACACCAGTCCCTGAGCTAGACACACATACACAGACACACAAACAAGCACACGCACACACACACCAGGCCCAGAGCTACACTCACGCACACACACACACGCACACACACACACACACACACACACACACACACACAAACACACACACACACACACACCCCAGGCCCAGAGCTCCACACAAAGAAACACACACACACACACACACACTCCAGGCCCAGAGCTACGCACACACACACACACACACCACAGTCCAGGCCCTGAGCTACACACACACACACAAACACACACACACACACACCACAGCCCAGGCCCTGAGCTACACACACACACACCACAGTCCAGGCCCTGAGCTACACAAACACATCCGACAGCCAGGCCCTCAGCTGCACAGACACACACACCGCAGCCCAGGCCCCGAGCTACACACACTCACGCAGACACCACAGACCAGGCCCTGAGTTACACTCACACACACACACACACCAGGCCCAGAGCTACACACACACACACACACACAAACCAGGCACAGAGCTACACACACACACACACACACACACACACACACAAACATCAAGCCCAGAGCTACACACACACACACACACCAGCCCCAGAGCTACACACACACACGCACACACACACACCAGGACCAGAGCTACACACACACACAGACAAACACACAACAGGCCCAGAGCTACACAGACATACACACGCCAGGCACAGAGCTACACACACACACAACAGGCGCAGAGCTCCCCCTCCCCACCCCACACACACACACACACCAGG
>NC_090421.1:23619731-23629731 GCF_036365525.1 Heterodontus francisci
CACACACACACCTGGCCCGGACCAACAAATACACACACACACACACACCAGGCCCAGAGCTACACACACACACAAACACCAGGCCCAGAGCTACACACACACACACCCACCAAGCCCTGAGCTACACACACACACACACACACACACACATACCACAGTCCAGGCCCTGAGCTACACACACACACACACCACAGCCCAGGACCTGAGCTACACACACACACAATCACACACACACCACAGTCCAGGCCCTGAGCTACACACACACACACACACACACAACAGCACAGGCCCTGAGCTACACACACACACCGCTGCCCAGGCCCTGAGCTTCACACACAGACATGCACACGAACACACACACACACACCACCAGCCAGGCCCTGAGCTACTCGCACACACACACACACACACACACCACAGCCCATGCCCTGATCTACACACACACACACGACAGCCAGGCCCTGAGCTACACACATACGCGCACACACACACACACACACCGCAGCCCAGGCCCTGATCTACACACACACACACGCGCACACAAACACAGACGACAGCCCAGGCCCTGAGCTACACACACACAGACACCACAGACCAGGCCAGGAGCTACACACACACACACACAGACACCACAGACCAGGCCCGAGCTACACACACACACACACACACACACACACACCAGCCCCAGAGCTACACACACACACACACCAGGCCCAGAGCTACACACACAAACACACAACAGGCCCAGAGCTACACACACACACACACACACCAGACCCAGAGCTACACACACACATACACACACCAGGCCCAGAGCCACACACGCACACACACACACAAACACACACCAGGCCCAGAGTTACACACACACACGCCAGGCCCAGAGCTACACACACACACACACAAACACGCACACTCACCAGGCCCAGAACCGCCCGCACACACACACACACACACACACACACACACACCAGGCCCAGAGTTACACACACACACACGTACACACACACACCAGGCCCAGAGCTACACACACGAACACGCCAGGCCCAGAGCTACACACACACACACCAGACCCAGAGCTACACACACACACCAGGCCCAGAGCTACACACACACACCAGACCCAGAGCTACACACACACACTCACACACACCAGGTTCAGAGGTACACACACACACTCACACACACCAGGCCCAGAGGTACACACACACACACCTGGCCCTGAGCTACACAGACACACAAACACACACACGCACACACACCAAACCCAGAGCTACACACACACACACACACACACCAGGCACAGAGCGACACACAAACACCAGGCCCAGAGCTACACACACACACACACACACACACACACACACACACACACACACACACAAGGCCCAGAGCTACTCACACACACACACACAGACACACACAACAGGCCCAGAGCGACACACAAACACACACACACACCAGTCCCTGAGCTAGACACACATACACAGACACACAAACAAGCACACGCACACACACACCAGGCCCAGAGCTACACTCACGCACACACACACACGCACACACACACACGCACACACACCCCAGGCCCAGAGCTCCACACAAAGAAACACACATACACACACACACACACACACACACACACACACACACACACTCCAGGCCCAGAGCTACGCACACACACACACACACACACACCACAGTCCAGGCCCTGAGCTACACACACACACACAAACACACACACACACACACCACAGCCCAGGCCCTGAGCTACACACACACACACCACAGTCCAGGCCCTGAGCTACACAAACACATCCGACAGCCAGGCCCTCAGCTGCACAGACACACACACCGCAGCCCAGGCCCCGAGCTACACACACTCACGCAGACACCACAGACCAGGCCCTGAGTTACACTCACACACACACACCAGGCCCAGAGCTACACACACACACACACACACAAACCAGGCACAGAGCTACACACACACACACACACACACACACACACAAACATCAAGCCCAGAGCTACACACACACACACACACACACCAGCCCCAGAGCTACACACACACACGCACACACACACACCAGGACCAGAGCTACACACACACACAGACAAACACACAACAGGCCCAGAGCTACACACACATACACACACACACACCACAGTCCAGGCCCTGAGCTACAAACACACACACACACACACACACACACCACAGCCCAGGCCCTGAGCTACACACACACACACCACAGTCCAGGCCTTGAGCTACACACACTCCACAGTCGAGGCCATGAGCTGCACACACAGACACACACACACACACACACACACACACACACAACAGCCCAGGCCCTGAGATACACACACACACACAACTGCCCAGGCCCTGAGCTACACACACACTCATGCACACACACACACACACACACACCACCGCCCAGGCCCTGAGCTACACGCACACGTAAACGCACACACACACACACCACAGCCCAGGCCCTGATCTACAGAAACACACACGACAGCCAGGCACTGAGCTACACAGACACACGCACCACAGCCCAGGCCCCGAGCTACACACGCACACGCACCAGGCCCAGAGCTACACACACACGCACACACACACACACACCAGGCCCAGAGCTACACACACACACACACACACACGGCACAGAGCTACACACACACACACACACACACACAAACATCAAGCCCAGAGCTACACACACACACACACAACTGCCCCAGAGCTACACACACACACACACACACCAGGCCCAGAGCTACACACACACACACCACAGTCCAGGCCCTGAGCTACACACACACACACCACAGCCCAGGCCCTGAGCTACACACACACACACCACAGTCCAGGCCCTGAGCTACACAAACACATCCGACAGCCAGGCCCTCAGCTGCACAGACACACACACCGCAGCCCAGGCCCCGAGCTACACACACACACGCAGACACCACAGACCAGGCCCTGAGTTACACTCACACACACACACCAGGCCCAGAGCTACACACACACACACACACACAAACCAGGCACAGAGCTACACACACACACACACTCACACACACACACACACAAACATCAAGCCCAGAGCTACACACACACACACACACCAGCCCCAGAGCTACACACACACACGCACACACACACACCAGGACCAGAGCTACACACACACACACAGACAAACACACAACAGGCCCAGAGCTACACACACATACACACACCAGGCACAGAGCTACACACACACACAACAGGCGCAGAGCCCCCCCCCACCCCCCCCCCCCCACACACACACACACACACCAGGCCCAGAGCTACACACACATACACACACACACACCACTGTCCAGGCCCTGAGCTACAAACACACACACACACCACAGCACCAGGCCCTGAGCTACACACACACACACCACAGTCGAGGCCATGAGCTACACACACAGACACACACACACACACACACACACACACACACACACACACACACACACACCAGGCCCAGAGCTACACACACATACACACACACACACCACAGCCCAGGCCCTGAGCTACACACACACACACCACAGTCAGGGCCCTGAGCTACACAAACACATCCGACAGCCAGGCCCTCAGCTGCACAGACACACACACCGCAGCCCAGGCCCCGAGCTACGCACACACACGCAGACACCACAGCCCAGGCCCTGAGATACACACACACACACAACTGCCCAGGCCCTGAGCTACACACACTCATGCACACACACACACTCACCACCGCCCAGGCCCTGAGCTACACGCACACGTACACGCACACACACACACACCACAGCCCAGGCCCTGATCTACAGAAACACACACGACAGCCAGGCACTGAGCTACACAGACACACGCACCACAGCCCAGGCCCCGAGCTACACACACACACGCACCAGGCCCAGAGCTACACACACACACACACACACACACACACACACACACACACAAGGCCCAGAGCTACACACACACACACACTCACCAGGCCCAGAACCGCCCGCACACACACACACACACACACACCAGGCCCAGAGTTACACACACACACACGTACACACACACACCAGGCCCAGAGCTACACACACGAACACGCCAGGCCCAGAGCTACACACACACGCACCAGGCCCAGAGCTACACACACACACACCAGGCCCAGAGCTACACACCCACCAGGCCCAGAGCTACACGCACACACACCAGACCCAGAGCTACACACACACACCAGACCCAGAGCTACACACACACACTCACACACAGCAGGTTCAGAGGTGCACACACACACTCACACACACCAGGCCCAGAGGTACACACACACACACACCTGGCCCCGAGCTACACAGACACACAAACACACACACGCACACACACCAAACCCAGAGCTACACACACACACACACACACACCAGGCACAGAGCGACACACAAACACCAGGCCCAGAGCTACACACACACACACACACACACACACACACACACACAGAAGGCCCAGAGCTACTCAAACACACACACACAGACACACACAACAGGCCCAGAGATACACACAAACACACACACACACCAGTCCCTGAGCTAGACACACATACACAGACACACAAACAAACACACGCACACACACACCAGGCCCAGAGCTACACTCACGCACACACACACACACACACACAAACACACACACACACACACACCCCAGGCCCAGAGCTCCACACAAAGAAACACACACACACACACACACACACACACACACACTCCAGGCCCAGAGCTACGCACACACACACACACACACACACACACACCACAGTCCAGGCCCTGAGCTACACACACACACACAAACACACACACACACACACCACAGCCCAGGCCCTGAGCTACACACACACACACCACAGTCCAGGCCCTGAGCTACACAAACACATCCGACAGCCAGGCCCTCAGCTGCACAGACACACACACCGCAGCCCAGGCCCCGAGCTACACACACACACGCAGACACCACAGACCAGGCCCTGAGTTACACTCCACACACACACCAGGCCTAGAGCTACACACACACACACACACACACACACACAAACCAGGCACAGAGCTACACACACACACACTCACACACACACACACACAAACATCAAGCCCAGAGCTACACACACACACACACACCAGCCCCAGAGCTACACACACACACGCACACACATACACCAGGACCAGAGCTACACACACACACAGACAAACACACAACAGGCCCAGAGCTACACACACATACACACGCCAGGCACAGAGCTACACAGACACACAACAGGCGCAGAGCCCCCCCCCCCACCCCACACATACACACACACACACCACAGCCCAGGCCCTGAGCTACACACACACACACCACAGTCCAGGCCTTGAGCTACACACACTCCACAGTCGACGCCATGAGCTACACACACAGACACACACACACACACACACACACACACACACACACACACACCACCGCCCAGGCCCTGAGCTACACGCACACGTACACGCACACACACACACACCACAGCCCAGGCCCTGATCTACAGAAACACACACGACAGCTAGGCACTGAGCTACACAGGCACACGCACCACAGCCCAGGCCCCGAGCTACACACACACGCACACACACACACACCAGGCCCAGAGCTACACACACACACACACACACACACACACACACGGCACAGAGCTACACACACACACACACACACACACACACAAACATCAAGCCCAGAGCTACACACACACACACACACACAACTGCCCCAGAGCTACACACACACACACACACCAGGCCCAGAGCTACACACACACACACACACAACAGGCCCAGAGCTACACACACACACACGCCAGAGAAAGAGCTACACACACACACACCAGGCCCAGACCTACACACACACACGCCGGGCCCCGAGCTACACACACACACACACCAGGCCCAGAGCTACACACACACACACCAGGCCCTGAGCTAGACGCACACACACACACACCAGGCCCAGAGGTACAGACAAACACACACACACGAGGCCCAGTGCTCCACACGCACACATCAAGCCCAGAGCTACACACACACACACCAGGCCCAGAGCTACACAAACACACACACACACAAACAAACACGTAAAAGAGCTACACACACACACACATGCACACACATACCAGGCCCAGAGCTACACACACACACACCAGGCCCAGAGCTACACACACACACACACACACACACTCCAGGCCCAGAGCTGCACACACACACACACCAGGCCCAGAGCTACACACACACAAACACACACACCAGGCGCAGAGTTACACACACACACACCAGGCCCAGAGCTACACTCACACACACACACACAAACACACACTCACACACCAGGCCCAGAGCTACACACACACACACAACAGGCCCAGAGGTACACACAGACACACACACACACACACACCAGGCCCACAGCTACACACACACACACACGCACAAACAACAGGCCCAGAGCCACACACACACACACACACGCACACACCAGGCCCAGAGCTACACACACACACACACACACACACACACATACACACCAGGCCCAGAGCTACACACACACATACGCCAGGCCCAGAGCTATACACACACACAACAGGCCCATAGCTACACACAAACACGCCAGGCCCAGAGCTACACACACACAGACCAGGCCCAGAGCTACACACGCACACACACACCAGACCCAGAGCTACACACACACACACACACACACACCTGGCCCGGACCAACAAATACACACACACACACACACACACCAGGCCCAGAGCTACACACGCACACACACACCAGGCCCAGAGCAACACACACACACACCAGGCCCAGAGCTACACACACACACAGGCACTCCAAACCCAGAGCTGCACACACACACACACCAGGCCTAGAGCTACACACACACACACACACACCAGGCCCAGAGCTACACACACACACATACAACAGGCCCAGAGCTACACACACACACACACACCAGGCCAAGAGCTACACACACACACACACCAGGCCCAGAGCTGCACACACACACGCCAGGCCCAGAGCTACACACACACACAGACCAGGCCCAGTGCTACACACACACACACCAGGCCCAGAGCTACACACACACACACACACCGGACACAGAGCTACACACACACACACCGGGCCCAGAGCTACACACATACACACACCAGGCCCAGAGCTACACACACACACACACAACAGGCCCAGAGCTACACACACACACATACACACACAAGGCCCAGAGCTACACACACAAACACACCAGGCCCAGAGCTACACACACACACCAGACCCAGAGCTACACACACACACACACACATCCACACACTGGGCCCGGAGCTAAAAAAACACACACACACACACACGCACACACCAGGCCCAGAGCTACACACACACACACACCAGGCCCAGAGCGACACACACACACACAGACACACGGCCCAGAGCTACACACACACACGCACACACACACAACAGGCCCAGAGCTACAGACACACACACACAGACACACACACATCAGGACCAGAGCGACACGCACACACACACACATACACACCAAGCCCAGAGCTACACACACACACACACACACACAACCACACACACACCAGGCCCAGAGCTACACACACACGCACACACACACACACAAACCGTGCGCCGAGCTACACACACACACACACCAGGCCCAGAGCTACACACACACACACCAGGCCCTGAGCTAGACGCACACACACACACACCAGGCCCAGAGCTACAGACAAACACACACACACGTGGCCCAGTGCTCCACACGGACACATCAAGCCCAGAGCTACACACACACACACCAGGCCCAGAGCTACACACACACACACACACACACACACGTAACAGAGCTACACACACACACACACATGCACACACATACCAGGCCCAGAGCTACACACACACACACCAGGCCCAGAGCTACACACACACACACACACACTCCAGGCCCAGAGCTGCACACACACACACACCAGGCCCAGAGCTACACACACACAAACACACACACCAGGCGCAGAGTCACACACACACACCAGGCCCAGAGCTACACTCACACACACACACACAAACACACACTCACACACCAGGCCCAGAGCTACACACACACACACAACAGGCCCAGAGGTACACACAGACACACACACACACACACACACCAGGCCCACAGCTACACACACACACACACGCACAAACAACAGGCCCAGAGCTACACACACACACACACACACACCAGGCCCAGAGCTACACACACACACACACACACACACACACACCAGGCCCAGAGCTACACACACACATACGCCAGGCCCAGAGCTATACACACACACAACAGGCCCATAGCTACACACGCCAGGCCCAGAGCTACACACACACAGACCAGGCCCAGAGCTACACACGCACACACACACCAGACCCAGAGCTACACACACACACACACACACACACACACCTGGCCCGGACCAACAAATACACACACACACACACACACACCAGGCCCAGAGCTACACACACACACAAACACCAGGCCCAGAGGTACACGCACACACACCCACCAAGCCCTGAGCTACACACACACACACACACACACACACACACACACACATACCACAGTCCAGGCCCTGAGCTACACACACACACACCACAGCCCAGGACCTGAGCTACACACACACAATCACACACACACCACAGTCCAGGCCCTGAGCTACACACACACACACACACACACACACACACACACAACAGTACAGGCCCTGAGCTACACACACACACCGCTGCCCAGGTCCTGAGCTACACACACAGACATGCACACGAACACACACACACACACCACCAGCCAGGCCCTGAGCTACTCGCACACACACACACACACACCACAGCCGAGGCCCTGATCTACACACACACACACGACAGCCAGGCCCTGAGCTACACACATACGCGCACACACACACACACACACCGCAGCCCAGGCCGTGATCTACACACACTCACACGCGCACACAAACACAGACGACAGCCCAGGCCCTGAGCTACACACACACACACACCACAGCCCAGGCCAGGAGCTACACACACACACACACACACACACCAGGCCCAGAGCTACACACACACACATCAGGCCCAGAGCTACACACACAAACACACAACAGGCCCAGAGCTACACACACACACACACACCAGACCCAGAGCTACATACACGCACCAGGCACAGAGCTACACACACACATACACGCACCAGGCACAGAGCTACACACACACACACCAGGCCCAGAGCCACACACGCACACACACACACAAACACACACACACACACACACACACCAGGCCCAGAGTTACACACACACACGCCAGGCCCAGAGCTACACACACACCACGCCCAGAGCTACACACACACACACACCAGGCCCTGAGCTAGACACACACACTCACAACAGGCCCAGAGCTACACACGCACAGATCAGGCCCAGAGCTACACACACACACACCAGGCCCAGAGCTACACACACACGCACACACACACCAGGCCCAGAGCAACACACACACACACCAGGCCCAGAGCTACACACACACACACACACGCACTCCAGGCCCAGAGCTACACACACACACATACAACAGGCCCAGAGCTACACACACACACACACACCAGGCCCAGAGCTGCACACACACACGCCAGGCCCAGAGCTACACACACACAGACCAGGCCCAGTGCTACACACACACACACCAGGCCCAGAGCTACACACACACACATACACCAGACCCAGAGCTACACACACACACACCGGGCCCAGAGCTACACACATACACACACCAGGCCCAGAGCTACACACACACACACACAACAGGCCCAGAGCTACACACACACACACATACACACACAAGGCCCAGAGCTACACAC
>NC_090421.1:23634731-23664731 GCF_036365525.1 Heterodontus francisci
CCTGAGCTACACACACACTCCACTGCCCAGGCCCTGAGCTACACACACACACATACACACACACCAGGCCCAGAGCTACACACACACACACACACACACACACACACACACACAAGGCCCAGAGCTACACACACACACACACACACCAGGACCAGAGCTACACTCACTCACACGCCAGGCCCAGAGCTACACACACACACACACTAGGCCCAGAGCTACACACACACACGCCAGGCCCTGAGCGACACACACACACACACACCACAGCGCAGGCCCTGAGCTACACACACACACACAAACACACACACACACCACAGCCCAGGCCCTGAGCTGCACAAACACACACAAACACATACACACACCACAGGCCAGGCCCTGATCCATATGCACACACACCAGCCCCAGAGCTACACACACACATGCCAGGCCCAGAGCTACACACACACACACGCCAGGCCCAGAGCTACACACAAATACTCCAGGCCCTGAGGTACACACACACACACACACACACACCACAGCCCAGGCCCTGAGCTACACAAACACACATACAAACTACAACCCAGGCCCTGAGCTGCACACACACACTCACCGCAGCCCAGGCCCTGAGCTACACACACACACACACACACACCTGGCCCAGAGCTACACACACACACACACACACACACACACACACACACACCAGGCCCAGAGCTACACACACACACACACACACACCAAGCCGAGAGCTACACACACACACACACACCAGCCCCAGAGCTACACACACACACACACACACCAGGCCCAGAGCTACACACACACACACACACACACACACACAAACAGGCCCAGAGCTACACACACACACACACACACACACCAGGCACAGAGCTACACACACACATACACACACACACACACGGCCCAGAGCTACACAGACACACACACACACACACACCAGGCACAGAGCTACACACACACATACACACACACACACACGGCCCAGAGCTACACAGACACACACACACACACACACCAGGCCCATAGCTACACACACACACACACACACACCAGGCCCAGAGCTACAAACACAAACACACCAGGTCCAGAGCTACACAAACACTCAACCGCCCAGGCACTGAGCTACACACACACACACATGCACACACACAAACACACACCACAGCCCAGGCCCTGTGCAACACGCACACACACAAACCACAGCCCAGGCCCTGAGCTAGACACACTTAGACACACACACACTACAGCCCATGCCCTGAGCTACTCACCCACACAAACACCACAGCCTAGGCCCTGAGCTACACAAATACACACACACGACAGCCCATGCCCTGAGCTACGCACCCACACACACACCACTGCCCAGGCCCTGAGCTACACACACTCAGACACACACACACTACAGCCCATGCCCTGAGCTACGCACCCACACACACACCACTGCCCAGGCCCTGAGCTACACACACTCAGACACACACACACTACAGCCCATGCCCTGAGCTACGCACCCACACAAACACCACTGCCCAGGCCCTGAGCTACACACACACACTACAGCCCATGCCCTGAGCTACGCACACACACAAACACCACACACCAGGTCCAGAGCTACACACACGCACACGCCAGGCACAGAGCTACACACACACACGCCAGGCCCAGAGCTACACACACACACGCCAGGCCCAGAGCTAGACACACACACAGACACACCAGGCCCAGAGCTACACACACGCACACATCAGGCCCAGAGCTACACACACACACACCAGGCCCAGAGCTACACACACACACACTCACCAGTACCAGAGCTACACACAAACACACACACGCACACACACAACAGGCCCAGCGCTACACACACACACACCAGGCCCAGAGCTACACACACACACATAGACACACACACCAGGCCCAGAGCTACACACACACACACAACAGGCCCAGAGCTACACACAGACACACACACCAGGCCCAGAGCTACACACACACACACACACACACACACACACCAGGCCCAGAGCTACACACACACACACACCAGGCCCAGAGCTACACTCACTCACAAGCCAGGCCCAGAGCTACACACACACACTAGGCCCAGAGCTACACACACACCACAGCGCAGTCCCTGAGCTACATACACACACAAACTAACACACAGACACACCATAGCCCAGGCCCTGAGCGACACACACAAACACACACACACACACACACACACACACACACACACACACACACACCACAGCCCAGGCCCTGAGCTACACAAACACACACAAACACATACACACACCACAGGCCAGACCCTGATCCATATGCACACACACCAGGCCCGGAGCTACACACACACATGCCAGGCCCAGAGCTACACACACACACACACCAGGCCCAGAGCTACACACACATACTCCAGGCCTGGAGGTACACACACACACACACACACCACAGCCCAGGCCCTGAGCTGCACACACACACACAAACACACACACAAACTACAACCCAGGCCCTGAGCTGCACACGCACACACACTCTCACCGCAGCCCAGGCCCTGAGCTACACACGCGCACACACACACACACACAAACCACAACCCAGGCCCTGAGCTGCACACGCACACACACACACACCGCAGCCCAGGCCCAGAGCTACACACACACACACACACACACAACACAGCCCAGGCCCTGAGCTACACACACACACGCACACACACACACACACACCAGGCCCAGAGCTACACACACACACACACACCAGGCCCAGAGCTACACTCACTCACACGCCAGGCCCAGAGCTACACACACACACACACACTAGGCCCAGAGCTACACACACACACGCCAGGCCCTGAGCTACACACACACACACACACACACACACCACAGCGTAGGCCCTGAGCTACATACACACACAAACTAACACACTGACACACCATAGCCCAGGCACTGAGCGACACACACAAACACACACACCACAGTCCAGGCCCAGAGCTACACACACACACACACACACACACACACACACACACACACACACACACACACACACACACACACACCACAGCCCAGGCCCTGAGCTACACAAACACATACAAACACCACAGGCCAGGCCCTGATCCATATGCACACTCACCAGGCCCAAAGCTACACACACACATGCCAGGCCCAGAGCTACGCACACACACACACACCAGGCCCAGAGCTGCACACAAATACTCCAGGCCCTGAGGTACACACACCCACACACACACACACACACATACACCACAGTCCAGGCCCTGAGCTACACAAACACACACACAAACTACAACCCAGGCCCTGAGCTGCACACGCACACACACTCACACCGCAGCCCAGGCCCTGAGCTACACACGCGCACACACACACACACACACACAAACCACAACCCAGGCCATGAGCTGCACACGCACACACACACACACCGCAGCCCAGGCCCTGAGCTTCACACACACACACACAACACAGCCCAGGCCCTGAGCTACACACACGCACGCACACACACACAAACACACACACCACGGCCCAGGCCCTGCGCTACGCATACACACTCGCACAAACACACACCACTGCCCAGGCCCTGATCTACACACACACACATACACACACACACACACACACACACACCACAGCCCAGGCCCTGAGCTAGACACACACACACAAACACACCACAGGCCAGACCCTGATCTATATGCACACACACACACACCAGAACACAGGCCCTGAGATGCACACGCACACACACAACCCGCAGCACAGGCCCTGAGCTACACACACACGCACATACTGACACACACGCACACACACACACATGCATCACACACCACAGCCCAGGCCCTGAGCTACACACAGTCACACACACACACACCTCAGCCCGGCCCCTGAGCTACACACACACTTCACTGCCCAGGCCCTGAACTACACACACCCACATGCACACACCACAGCCCAGGCCCTGTGCAACACGCACACGCACACACACACACACACAAACCACAGCCTAGGCCCTGAGCTAGACACACACACATGCACACACACTCACATTCACACACACACACACCAGAACCCATGCCCTGAGCTACACACACTCATACACACACACACACACCAACACACACACCACTGCCCAGGCCCTGAGCTACACACACTCAGACACACACACACTACAGCCCATGCCCTGAGCTACGCACACACACAAACACCACAGCCCAGGCCCTGAGCTACACAAATACACACACACACACACCACAGCTCAGGCCCCGAGCTATACACACACACATACACACACACACAACGCAGCCCAGGCCCTGATCTACACACACACACACACACCACAGCCAAGGCCCCGAGCTACACACAAACACCACAGACCAGGCCCTGAGCCACACACACACACACACACACACTCCACAGTCCAGGCCCTGAGCTACATACATACACGAACACACACACTGACACACAACAACCCTGGCCCTGAGCTACACACAGACACACACGTACACACACACCACAGCCCAGGCCCTGAGCTACACACACACAACACAGCCCAGGCCCTGAGCTACACACACACACGCACACACACACAAACACACACACCACGGCCCAGGCACTGCGCTACGCATACACACACTCACACAAACACACACCACTGCCCAGGCCCTGATCTACACACACACACATGCACACACACACACACACACACCACAGCTCAGGCCCTGAGCGAGACACACACACCACTGCCCAGGCCCTGAGCTACACACACACACATGCACACACACAAACACACACCACAGCCCAGGCCCTGAGCAACACGCACACGCACACACACACCACAGTCCAGGCCCTGAGCTAGACACACACACATGAACACACACACACACCACAGCCCAGGCCCCGAGCTACACACACACACACAAACCACAACCCAGGCCCTGAGCTGCACACCCACAAACACAAACACTGCAGCCCTGGCCCTGAGCTACACATGCGCATACACACACACACACACACACACCCACACCACAGCCCAGGCCCTGAGCTACACACACACACACACAACGCAGCCCATTCCCTGAGCTACACAGACACACGCACACACACACAAACATACACACCACGGCACAGGCCCTGCGCTACGCATACACACACTCACACAAACACACACCACTGCCCAGGCCCTGATCTACACACACACACGCTCACACACACCACAGCCCAGGTCCTGAGCTAGACACACACACAAACACACCACAGGCCAGACCCTAATCTATATGCACACACACACACAGCAGAGCACAGGCCCTGAGATGCATGCGCACACACACAACCCGCAGCCCAGGCCCTGAGCTACACAAATGCACACACACACACCACAGCTCAGGCCCTGAGCTACACACACACATACACACAACGCAGCCCAGGCCCTGAGCTACACATACACACACACACACACACACCGCAGCCCTGGCACTGATCTACACACGCACACACACACCACAGCCAAGGCCCCGAGCTACACACAAACACCACAGACCAGGCCCTGAGCTACACACACACACACACAAACACACACACACACACACTCCACAGCCCAGGCCCTGAGCTACATACATACACGAACACACACACTGACACACAACAGCCCTGGCCCTGAGCTACACACACACACACACACACAAACACACCACAGTGCACGCCCTGAGCTACACACACACTCACAATCCACTGCCCAGGCCCTGAGCTACACACACACACACATACACACACACCACAGGCCAGGCTCTGAGCTACAAACACACACGCACACACACACAAACACATACACCACGGCCCAGGCACTGCGCTGCGCATACACACACTCACACAAACACACACCACTGCCCAGGCCCTGATCTACACACACACACACACACACACACACACACACAAACCACAGCTCAGACCCTCAGCTGGACACACGCCACTGCCCAGGCCCTGAGCTACACACACACACATGCACACACACAAACACACACCACAGCCCAGGCCCTGAGCAACACGCACACGCACACACACACCACAGTCCAGGCCCTGAGCTAGACACACACACATGAACACACACACACACCACAGCCCAGGCCCTGAGCTACACACACACACACAAACACACACAAACGACAACCCAGGCCCTGAGCTGCACACGCACACACACACACACACCGCAGCCCTGGCCCTGAGCTACACATGCGCATACACACACACACACACACACACACACCCACACCACAGCCCAGGCCCTGAGCTACACACACACACACACAACGCAGCCCATTCCCTGAGCTACACACACACACACACACACACACCCACACCACAGCCCAGGCCCTGAGCTGCACACACACACTCACAACGCAGCCCATTCCCTGAGCTACACACACACACGCACACTTACACAAACACACACCACTTCCCAGGCCCTGATCTACACACACACACAAACACACACACTCCACAGCCCAGGCCCTGAGCTACATACACACACGAACAAACACACTGACACACAACAGTCCTGGCCCTGAGCTACACATACACACACACACACACACACCACAGCCCAGGCCCTGAGCTAGACACACACACACAAACACACACACACACCAAAACCCAGGCCCTGAGATGCACACGCACACACACACACCGCAGCCCAGGCCCTGAGCTACACACACACGCACATACACACACACACACACGCACACACACCACAGCCTAGGCCCTGAGCTACACACTGTAACACACACACACACACCACAGCCCAGGCCCTGAGCTACACACACACACCCCTGCCCAGGCACTGAGCTACACACACACACACACGCACACACACAAACACACACCACAGCCCAGGCCCTGAGCAACACGCACACACACACGCACACACACACACACACACACACCACGGCCCAGGCCCTGATCTACAGACACACACACACACACGACAGACATGCCCTGAGCTGCACACATACACACACAAAATTCACACACACCACAGCCCAGGCCCTGATCTACACACACACACCACAGCCCAGACCCCGATCTACACACACACACACACACACGCACACACACACACACACACTACAGCCAAGGCCCTGAGCTGCACACACGCACACACACACACCACAGCCCAGGCCCTGAGCAGAACACACACACACAAACACACACACACACAGGCACCCGCCACAGGCCTGGCCCTGAGCTACACACACACGAACATACACACACTCACACAGACACCACAGCCCCGGCCCTGAGCTCTGCACACACACAAACACCACAGCCCAGGCTCTGAGCTGTACGCACACGCACACAAACACCACAGCCCAGGCTCTGAGCTGTACACACACGCACAAACACCACAGCCCTGGCACTGATATACACACACAAACACACCACAGCCCAGGCCCCGATCTACGCACACACCACAGCCCAGGCCCTGGGCCACACACACACACCACAGCCAAGGCCCCGAGCTACACACACACACACACAGACACCACAGACCAGGCCCTGAGCTACACGCACACAAAAACGCACACACAAACACACACACACACACACTCCACAGCCCAGGCCCTGAGCTACGTACACACACAAACACACACACAGACACACCACAGCCCAGGCCCTGAGCTACACACACACACACACACACTCTACAGTCCAGGCCCTGAGCTACACACACACACACACACACACACACACACACACATACACAATCCACAGCCCAGGCCCTGAGCTACACACACACACACACACACAGACACACACACACACACACACACACACACACACACACCACAGCGCAGGCCCTGAGCTAGACACACACACACACAAACACACGCACACACCATCGGCCAGGCCCTGGTCGATATGCACACACACACAAACCACAACCCAGGTCCTGTGCTGCACACACTCACACATACACCGCAGCCCAGGCCCTGAGCTAAGCACACACGCACATACATACACACACACACACACCGCAGCACAGGCCCTGAGCTGCATACACATAAACACACACACACACACCACAGCCCAGGCCCTCAGATGCACACACAAACACACACTCACACACACACACACTACAGCCCAGGCCCTGAGCTACGCACACACACAAGCACCGCAGCCCAGGCCCTGAGCTACACAAATACACACACACACACACCACAGCTCTGGCCCTGAGCTACACACACTCATACACACACACACAACGCAGCCCAGGCCCTGAGCTACACATACACAAACACACACACACACACACACCGCAGCCCTGGCACTGATCTACACACACACACACGCACACCACAGCCAAGGCCCCGAGCTACACACAGACACCACAGACCAGGCCCTGAGCTACACACACACACACACAAACACACACAAACACACACACTCCATAGCACAGGCCCTGAGCTACATACACACACGAACAAACACACTGACACACAACAGCCCTGGCCCTGAGCTACACATACACACACACACACCACAGCCCAGGCCCTGAGCTAGACACACACACACAAACACACACACACACCACAACCCAGGCCCTGAGATGCACATGCACACACACACACCGCAGCCCAGGCCCTGAGCTACACACACAAGCACACACACACACCACAGCGCAGGCCCTGAGCTAGACACACACACACAAACACAAGCACACACCATCGGCCAGGCCCTGGTCTATATGCACACACACACAAACCACAACCCAGGCCCTGTGCTGCACACACTCACACATACACTGCAGCCCAGGCCCTGAGCTAAGCACACACGCACATACGCACACACACACACACCACAGCCCAGGCCCTGATCTACAGAAACACACACGACAGCCAGGCACTGAGCTACACAGACACACGCACCACAGCCCAGGCCCCGAGCTACACACGCACACGCACCAGGCCCAGAGCTACACACACACGCACACACACACACACCAGGCCCAGAGCTACACACACACACACACACACACACGGCACAGAGCTACACACACACACACACACACACACACAAACATCAAGCCCAGAGCTACACACACACACACACAACTGCCCCAGAGCTACACACACACACACACACACCACAGTCCAGGCCCTGAGCTACACACACACACACACACACCACAGTCCAGGCCCTGAGCTACAAACACACACACACACACTACAGTCCAGGCGAGGAGCTACACACACACACACACACAACGCAGCCCAGGCCCTGAGCTACGCACACACATGCACACGCACACACACACACCACCACCCAGGCCCTGAGCTACACGCACACGCACACACACACACACCACAGCCCAGGCACTGATCTACACACACACACATGCACACGCAAACACACACACACACCACCACCCAGGCCCTGAGCTACACACACACACATGCACATACACACACACACACACCACCACCCAGGCCTGAGCTACACACACACACATGCACACACACACATCACCACCCAGGCCCTGAGCTACGCACACAAACACACACACACACACACACACACACACACACACACACACACACACACACACACACACACACACCAGGCCCTGATCTACACACACACACACGACAGGCAGGCCCTGAGCTACACATATACGCACACACACACACATTCACACACACCACAGCCCAGGCCCTCAACCAGACACACACACACACACCGCAGCCCAGGCCCTGATCTACACACACACACACACGCACACAAACACTGAACACAGCCCAGGCCCAGAGCTACACACACTCACACGCAACAACCCAGGCCCCGAGCTACACACACACACACACAGACACCATAGCACAGGCCCTGAGCTACACACACACAAACACACACACACACACACACCACAGCCCAGGCACTGAGATACATACACACACAAACTAAAACACAGACACACCACAGTCCAGGCCCTGAGCTACACACGCACACACACACACACACACCACAGCCCAGGCCCTGAGCTACACACACACACACACTACAGTCCAGGCTAGGAGCTACACACACACACACACACACACACACACACACAACGCAGCCCAGGCCCTGAGCTACGCACACACATGCACACACACACACACACACCACCACCCAGGCCCTGAGCTACACGCACACGCACACACCACAGCCCAGGCCCTGATCTACACAAACACACATGACCGCCAGGCCCTGAGCTAAACACATACGCACACACACACATTCACTCACACCACAGCCCTGGCCCTCAACTAGACACACACATACACCGCAGCCCAGGCACTGATCAACACACACACGCATGCACACACACACACACACACCACCACCCAGGCCCTGAGCTACACACACACACATGCACATACACACACACACACACCACCACCCAGGCCTGAGCTACACACACACACATGCACACACACACACACCACCACCCAGGCCCTGAGCTACACACACACACACACACACACACACCAGGCCCAGAGCGACACACACACACACACACACCAGGCCCAGTGCCACACACACACACACACACACACCAGTCCCAGAGCTACACACATGCACACACGCACGCGCGCTCACACACACACACACACACACACCAGGCCCAGAGCTCAACACAAACACACACACACACACACACCACCACACACAACCATGCCCAGAGCTACACACACACACACACACACACACACACACCAGGCCCAGAGCTGCACACACACACACACACCAGGCCCAGAGCTACACACACACACACACCAGGCCCAGAGCTACACACACACACACACGCAAGGCCCTGAGCTACACACACACACACACACACACCACAGTCCAGGCCCTGAGCAACACACACACACACAACTGCCCAGGCCCTTTGCTACACACACACACACACACACACACACACACACACCACCACCACCCAGGCCCTGAGCTACACGCACACGCACACACCACAGCCCAGGCCCTGATCGACACACATACACACGACAGCCAGGCCCTGAGCTACACACATACGCACACACACACACATTCACACACACCACAGCCCAGGCCTTCAACTAGACACACACCGCAGCCCAGGCCCTGATCTACACACACACACACACACACACACACACACACACACACACACACACACACACACACACGACAGCCCAGGCCCTGAGCTACATACACACACACCACAGCCCAGGTCCCAAGCTACACACACACACACAGACACCACAGACCAGGACCTGAGCAACATACACACACAAACTAACACACAGACACATCATAACCCAGGCCCTGAGCTACATACACACACACACACACACACACACACACACCACAGCCCAGGCCCTGAGCTACATACACACACAAACTGACACACAGACACACCATAGCCCAGGCCCTGAGCTGCACACACACACACACACACACACACAGACACACACACACACACACCACAGCTCAGGCCCTGAGCTACATACACACACACACACACACACACACACACACAGACACACCACAACCCAGGCCCAGAGCTACACACACAAACACACACACACACACCACAGGCCAGGCCCTGATCTATATGCACACACACCATGCCCAGAGCTACACACACACATGCCAGGCCCAGAGCTACACACACACACACACCAGGCCCTGAGCTACACACACACACAAACACACACACACACACCACAGCCCAGGCCCTGAGCTACACACACACACACACAAACACACACACAAACCGCAACCAAGGCCCTGAGCTGCACACACACACCGCAGCCCAGGCCCTGAGCTACACACATTCAGACACACACACACACTACAGCCCAGGCCCCGAGCTACAAACACACACCACTGACCAGGACCCGAGCTACACACACACACACCACAGCCCTGGCCCTGAGCTACATGCACACGCACACACACACACCACAGCCCAGGCCCTGATCTACACACATACACACACACACATTCACGCACACCACAGCCCAGGCCCTGAACTAGACACACTCAGACGTACCACAGCCCAGGCATCGAGCTACACACACACACACACACAGACACACACACCACAGCCCAGGCCCTGAGCTACACAAACACACAACTGCCCAGGCCCTTAGCTACACACACACACACACACACACACACACACACACACACACACACACACACACACACACCACCACCCAGGCCCTGAGCTACACGCACACGCACAAGCAGACACACACACCACAGCCCAGGCCCTGATCTACACACATAAACACGACAGCCAGGCCCTGAGCTACACACATACGCACACAGACACATTCACACACACCACAGCCCAGGCCTTCAACTGGACACACACACACACTCACACGACAGCCCAGGCCCTGTGCAACACGCACACACACAAACAACAGCCCAGGCCCTGAGCTAGACACACACACACACACACACACACACTACAGCCCAGGCCTTGAGCTACGCACCCACACAAACACCACAGCCCAGGCCCTGAGCTACACACACACACGCACACACACACAAACACACACACCACGGCCCAGGCCCTGCGCTGCGCATACACACACTCACACAAACACACACCACTGCCCAGGCCCTGATCTACACACACACACACACACACACCACAGCCCAGGCCCTGAGCTAGACACACACACACAAACACACCACAGGCCAGACCCAGATCTATATGCACACACACACACACACACACCAGAACACAGGCCCTGAGATGCACACGCACACACACAACCCGCAGCACAGGCCCTGAGCTACACACACACGCACATACTCACACACACGAACACACACACACATGCATCACACACCACAGCCCAGGCCCTGAGCTACACACAGTCACACACACACACACCTCAGCCCGGCCCCTGAGCTACACACACACTCCACTGCCCAGGCCCTGAGCTACACACACACACATACACACACACCAGGCCCAGAGCTACACACACACACACACACACACACACACACACACACAAGGCCCAGAGCTACACACACACACACACACACCAGGACCAGAGCTACACTCACTCACACGCCAGGCCCAGAGCTACACACACACACACACTAGGCCCAGAGCTACACACACACACGCCAGGCCCTGAGCGACACACACACACACACACCACAGCGCAGGCCCTGAGCTACACACACACACACAAACACACACACACACCACAGCCCAGGCCCTGAGCTGCACAAACACACACAAACACATACACACACCACAGGCCAGGCCCTGATCCATATGCACACACACCAGCCCCAGAGCTACACACACACATGCCAGGCCCAGAGCTACACACACACACACGCCAGGCCCAGAGCTACACACAAATACTCCAGGCCCTGAGGTACACACACACACACACACACACACCACAGCCCAGGCCCTGAGCTACACAAACACACATACAAACTACAACCCAGGCCCTGAGCTGCACACACACACTCACCGCAGCCCAGGCCCTGAGCTACACACACACACACACACACCTGGCCCAGAGCTACACACACACACACACACACACACACACCAGGCCCAGAGCTACACACACACACACACACACACCAAGCCGAGAGCTACACACACACACACACACCAGCCCCAGAGCTACACACACACACACACACACACCAGGCCCAGAGCTACACACACACACACACACACACACAAACAGGCCCAGAGCTACACACACACACACACACACACACCAGGCACAGAGCTACACACACACATACACACACACGGCCCAGAGCTACACAGACACACACACACACACACACCAGGCACAGAGCTACACACACACATACACACACACACACACACGGCCCAGAGCTACACAGACACACACACACACACACACACCAGGCCCATAGCTACACACACACACACACACCAGGCCCAGAGCTACAAACACAAACACACCAGGTCCAGAGCTACACAAACACTCAACCGCCCAGGCACTGAGCTACACACACACACACATGCACACACACAAACACACACCACAGCCCAGGCCCTGTGCAACACGCACACACACAAACCACAGCCCAGGCCCTGAGCTAGACACACTTAGACACACACACACTACAGCCCATGCCCTGAGCTACTCACCCACACAAACACCACAGCCTAGGCCCTGAGCTACACAAATACACACACACGACAGCCCATGCCCTGAGCTACGCACCCACACACACACCACTGCCCAGGCCCTGAGCTACACACACTCAGACACACACACACTACAGCCCATGCCCTGAGCTACGCACCCACACACACACCACTGCCCAGGCCCTGAGCTACACACACTCAGACACACACACACTACAGCCCATGCCCTGAGCTACGCACCCACACAAACACCACTGCCCAGGCCCTGAGCTACACACACACACTACAGCCCATGCCCTGAGCTACGCACACACACAAACACCACACACCAGGTCCAGAGCTACACACACGCACACGCCAGGCACAGAGCTACACACACACACACGCCAGGCCCAGAGCTACACACACACACGCCAGGCCCAGAGCTAGACACACACACAGACACACCAGGCCCAGAGCTACACACACGCACACATCAGGCCCAGAGCTACACACACACACACCAGGCCCAGAGCTACACACACACACACTCACCAGTACCAGAGCTACACACAAACACACACACGCACACACACAACAGGCCCAGCGCTACACATACACACACCAGGCCCAGAGCTACACAAACACAGACACACACTCAAGGCCCAGAGCTGCACACACACACACACCAGGCCCAGAGCTACACACACACACATAGACACACACACCAGGCCCAGAGCTACACACACACACACAACAGGCCCAGAGCTACACACAGACACACACACCAGGCCCAGAGCTACACACACACACACACACACACACACACACACCAGGCCCAGAGCTACACACACACACACACCAGGCCCAGAGCTACACTCACTCACAAGCCAGGCCCAGAGCTACACACACACACTAGGCCCAGAGCTACACACACACCACAGCGCAGTCCCTGAGCTACATACACACACAAACTAACACACAGACACACCATAGCCCAGGCCCTGAGCGACACACACAAACACACACACACACACACACACACACACACACACCACAGCCCAGGCCCTGAGCTACATACACACACAAACTAACACACTGACACACCATAGCCCAGGCACTGAGCGACACACACAAACACAGACACCACAGTCCAGGCCCAGAGCTACACACACACACACACACACACACACACACACACACACACACACACACACACCACAGCCCAGGCCCTGAGCTACACAAACACATACAAACACCACAGGCCAGGCCCTGATCCATATGCACACTCACCAGGCCCAAAGCTACACACACACATGCCAGGCCCAGAGCTACGCACACACACACACACCAGGCCCAGAGCTGCACACAAATACTCCAGGCCCTGAGGTACACACACCCACACACACACACACACACATACACCACAGTCCAGGCCCTGAGCTACACAAACACACACACAAACTACAACCCAGGCCCTGAGCTGCACACGCACACACACTCACACCGCAGCCCAGGCCCTGAGCTACACACGCGCACACACACACACACACACACAAACCACAACCCAGGCCATGAGCTGCACACGCACACACACACACACCGCAGCCCAGGCCCTGAGCTTCACACACACACACACAACACAGCCCAGGCCCTGAGCTACACACACGCACGCACACACACACAAACACACACACCACGGCCCAGGCCCTGCGCTACGCATACACACTCGCACAAACACACACCACTGCCCAGGCCCTGATCTACACACACACACATACACACACACACACACACACACCACAGCCCAGGCCCTGAGCTAGACACACACACACAAACACACCACAGGCCAGACCCTGATCTATATGCACACACACACACACCAGAACACAGGCCCTGAGATGCACACGCACACACACAACCCGCAGCACAGGCCCTGAGCTACACACACACGCACATACTGACACACACGCACACACACACACATGCATCACACACCACAGCCCAGGCCCTGAGCTACACACAGTCACACACACACACACCTCAGCCCGGCCCCTGAGCTACACACACACTTCACTGCCCAGGCCCTGAACTACACACACCCACATGCACACACCACAGCCCAGGCCCTGTGCAACACGCACACGCACACACACACACACACAAACCACAGCCTAGGCCCTGAGCTAGACACACACACATGCACACACACTCACATTCACACACACACACACCAGAACCCATGCCCTGAGCTACACACACTCATACACACACACACACACCAACACACACACCACTGCCCAGGCCCTGAGCTACACACACTCAGACACACACACACTACAGCCCATGCCCTGAGCTACGCACACACACAAACACCACAGCCCAGGCCCTGAGCTACACAAATACACACACACACACACCACAGCTCAGGCCCCGAGCTATACACACACACATACACACACACACAACGCAGCCCAGGCCCTGATCTACACACACACACACACACCACAGCCAAGGCCCCGAGCTACACACAAACACCACAGACCAGGCCCTGAGCCACACACACACACACACACACACTCCACAGTCCAAGCCCTGAGCTACATACATACACGAACACACACACTGACACACAACAACCCTGGCCCTGAGCTACACACAGACACACACGTACACACACACCACAGCCCAGGCCCTGAGCTACACACACACAACACAGCCCAGGCCCTGAGCTACACACACACACGCACACACACACAAACACACACACCACGGCCCAGGCACTGCGCTACGCATACACACACTCACACAAACACACACCACTGCCCAGGCCCTGATCTACACACACACACATGCACACACACACACACACACACCACAGCTCAGGCCCTGAGCGAGACACACACACCACTGCCCAGGCCCTGAGCTACACACACACACATGCACACACACAAACACACACCACAGCCCAGGCCCTGAGCAACACGCACACGCACACACACACCACAGTCCAGGCCCTGAGCTAGACACACACACATGAACACACACACACACCACAGCCCAGGCCCCGAGCTACACACACACACACAAACCACAACCCAGGCCCTGAGCTGCACACCCACAAACACAAACACTGCAGCCCTGGCCCTGAGCTACACATGCGCATACACACACACACACACACACCCACACCACAGCCCACGCCCTGAGCTACACACACACACACACAACGCAGCCCATTCCCTGAGCTACACAGACACACGCACACACACACAAACATACACACCACGGCACAGGCCCTGCGCTACGCATACACACACTCACACAAACACACACCACTGCCCAGGCCCTGATCTACACACACACACGCTCACACACACCACAGCCCAGGTCCTGAGCTAGACACACACACAAACACACCACAGGCCAGACCCTAATCTATATGCACACACACACACAGCAGAGCACAGGCCCTGAGATGCATGCGCACACACACAACCCGCAGCCCAGGCCCTGAGCTACACAAATGCACACACACACACCACAGCTCAGGCCCTGAGCTACACACACACATACACACAACGCAGCCCAGGCCCTGAGCTACACATACACACACACACACACACACCGCAGCCCTGGCACTGATCTACACACGCACACACACACCACAGCCAAGGCCCCGAGCTACACACAAACACCACAGACCAGGCCCTGAGCTACACACACACACACACAAACACACACACACACACACTCCACAGCCCAGGCCCTGAGCTACATACATACACGAACACACACACTGACACACAACAGCCCTGGCCCTGAGCTACACACACACACACACACACAAACACACCACAGTGCACGCCCTGAGCTACACACACACTCACAATCCACTGCCCAGGCCCTGAGCTACACACACACACACATACACACACACCACAGGCCAGGCTCTGAGCTACAAACACACACACACACACAACACAGCCCAGGCCCTGAGCTACACACACACACGCACACACACACAAACACATACACCACGGCCCAGGCACTGCGCTGCGCATACACACACTCACACAAACACACACCACTGCCCAGGCCCTGATCTACACACACACACACACACACACACACACACACAAACCACAGCTCAGACCCTCAGCTGGACACACGCCACTGCCCAGGCCCTGAGCTACACACACACACATGCACACACACAAACACACACCACAGCCCAGGCCCTGAGCAACACGCACACGCACACACACACCACAGTCCAGGCCCTGAGCTAGACACACACACATGAACACACACACACACCACAGCCCAGGCCCTGAGCTATACACACACACACAAACACACACAAACGACAACCCAGGCCCTGAGCTGCACACGCACACACACACACACACCGCAGCCCTGGCCCTGAGCTACACATGCGCATACACACACACACACACACACACACACACCACAGCCCAGGCCCTGAGCTACACACACACACACACAACGCAGCCCATTCCCTGAGCTACACACACACACACACACACCCCCACACCACAGCCCAGGCCCTGAGCAGAACACACACACACAAACACACACACACACAGGCACCCGCCACAGGCCTGGCCCTGAGCTACACACACACGAACATACACACACTCACACAGACACCACAGCCCCGGCCCTGAGCTCTGCACACACACAAACACCACAGCCCAGGCTCTGAGCTGTACGCACACGCACACAAACACCACAGCCCAGGCTCTGAGCTGTACACACACGCACAAACACCACAGCCCTGGCACTGATATACACACACAAACACACCACAGCCCAGGCCCCGATCTACGCACACACCACAGCCCAGGCCCTGGGCCACACACACACACCACAGCCAAGGCCCCGAGCTACACACACACACACACAGACACCACAGACCAGGCCCTGAGCTACACGCACACAAAAACGCACACACAAACACACACACACACACACTCCACAGCCCAGGCCCTGAGCTACGTACACACACAAACACACACACAGACACACCACAGCCCAGGCCCTGAGCTACACACACACACACACACACTCTACAGTCCAGGCCCTGAGCTACACACACACACACACACACACACACACACACATACACAATCCACAGCCCAGGCCCTGAGCTACACACACACACACACACACAGACACACACACACACACACACACACACACACCACAGCGCAGGCCCTGAGCTAGACACACACACACACAAACACACGCACACACCATCGGCCAGGCCCTGGTCGATATGCACACACACACAAACCACAACCCAGGTCCTGTGCTGCACACACTCACACATACACCGCAGCCCAGGCCCTGAGCTAAGCACACACGCACATACATACACACACACACACACCGCAGCACAGGCCCTGAGCTGCATACACATAAACACACACACACACACACACACACCACAGCCCAGGCCCTCAGATGCACACACAAACACACACTCACACACACACACACTACAGCCCAGGCCCTGAGCTACGCACACACACAAGCACCGCAGCCCAGGCCCTGAGCTACACAAATACACACACACACACACCACAGCTCTGGCCCTGAGCTACACACACTCATACACACACACACAACGCAGCCCAGGCCCTGAGCTACACATACACACACACACACACACACACACACCGCAGCCCTGGCACTGATCTACACACACACACACGCACACCACAGCCAAGGCCCCGAGCTACACACAGACACCACAGACCAGGCCCTGAGCTACACACACACACACAAACACACACAAACACACACACTCCATAGCACAGGCCCTGAGCTACATACACACACGAACAAACACACTGACACACAACAGCCCTGGCCCTGAGCTACACATACACACACACACACCACAGCCCAGGCCCTGAGCTAGACACACACACACAAACACACACACACACCACAACCCAGGCCCTGAGATGCACATGCACACACACACACCGCAGCCCAGGCCCTGAGCTACACACACAAGCACACACACACACCACAGCGCAGGCCCTGAGCTAGACACACACACACAAACACAAGCACACACCATCGGCCAGGCCCTGGTCTATATGCACACACACACAAACCACAACCCAGGCCCTGTGCTGCACACACTCACACATACACTGCAGCCCAGGCCCTGAGCTAAGCACACACGCACATACGCACACACACACACACACACCGCAGCACAGGCCCTGAGCTGCATGCACATAAACACACACACACACTGGGCCCAGAGCTACACACACACACACACACACACAAACCAGGCTCAGAGTTACACACACACACCAGGCCCAGAGCTACACACACACACGCCAGGCCCAGAGCTACACACACACACACACCAGGCCCAGAGCTACACACACACAGCAGGCCCAGAGCTAGACGCACACACACGCACACCAGGCCCAGAGCTACACACACGCACACATCAGGCCCAGAGCTACACACACACACACCAGGCCCAGAGCGACACACACACAAACACACACACCAGGCCCAGAGCTACACTCACTCACACACCAGGCCCAAAGCTACACTCACTCACACGCCAGGCCCAGAGCTGCACACACACACACCAGGCCCAGAGCTACACACACACCCACCAGGCCCTGAGCTACACACACACACACACGCACACACACGCAAACACCACAGCGCAGGACCTGAGCTACATACACACACAAACTAACACACAGACACACCATAGCACAGGCCCTGAGCGACAATCACACACACACACACACAGCAGTCCAGGCCCTGAGCTACACACACACACACACCACAGCCCAGGCCCTGAGCTAGACACACACACACAAACACAAGCACACACCATCGGCCAGGCCCTGGTCTATATGCACACACACACAAACCACAACCCAGGCCCTGTGCTGCACACACTCACACATACACCGCAGCCCAGGCCCTGAGCTAAGCACACACGCACATATGCACACACACACACACCGCAGAACAGGCCCTGTGCTGCATACACATAAACACACACACACACACGCACACACTGGGCCCAGAGCCACACACACACACACACACACAAACCAGGCTCAGAGTTACACACACACACACACATACACACACACACCAGGCCCAGAGCTACAAACAAACACACACCAGGCGCAGAGCTACACACACACACGCCAGGCCAACAGCTACACACACACACACCAGGCCCAGAGCTACACACACACACGCCAGGCCCAGAGCTACACACACACACACACCAGGCCCAGAGCTACAGACACACACAGCAGGCCCAGAGCTAGACGCACACACACGCACACCAGGCCCAGAGCTACACACACAAACACACCAGGCCCAGAGCTACACACACACACACGAGACCCAGAGCTACACACGCACACATCAGGCCCAGAGCTACACACACACACACCAGTCCCAGAGCGACACACACACAAACACACACACCAGGCCCAGAGCTACACTCACTCACACACCAGGCCCTAAGCTACACTCACTCACACGTCAGGCCCAAAGCTACACTCACTCACACGCCAGGCCCAGAGCTACACACACACACACCAGGCCCAGAGCTGCACACACACACACGCTAGGCCCTGAGCTACACACACACACACACGCACACACAAACACCACAGCGCAGGACCTGAGCTACATACACACACAAACTAACACACAGACACACCATAGCACAGGCCCTGAGCGACAAACACACACACACACCACAGTCCAGGCCCTGAGCTACACACACACGCACACACACACCACAGCCCAGGCCCTGAGCTACACAAACACACACACACACACCACAGGCCAGTCCCTGATTAATATGCACACACACCAGGCCCAGAGCTACACACACACAAACACACAAACCAGGCCCAGAGCTACACTCACTCACACACCAGGCCCAAAGCTACACTCACTCACACGCCAGGCCCAGAGCTACACTCACTCACACGCCAGGCCCAGAGCTACACACACACACGCTAGGCCCTGAGCTACACACACACACACACACGCACACACACACACACACCACAGCGCAGGACCTGAGCTACATACACACACAAACTAACACACAGACACACCATAGCACAGGCCCTGAGCGACAAACACACACACACACACACCACAGTCCAGGCCCTGAGCTACACACACACACACACAGACACCACAGACCAGGCCCTGAGCTACACACACACAAAAACGCACACACAAACACACACACACACACTCCACAGCCCAGGCCCTGAGCTACGTACACACACAAACACACACACAGACACACCACAGCCCAGGCCCTGAGCTACACACACACACACACTCTACAGTCCAGGCCCTGAGCTACACACACACACACACACACACACACATACACAATCCACAGCCCAGGCCCTGAGCTACACACACACACACACACACACGCACACACCATTGGCCAGGCCCTGGTCGATATGCACACACACACAAACCACAACCCAGGTCCTGTGCTGCACACACTCACACATACACCGCAGCCCAGGCCCTGAGCTAAGCACACACGCACATACAGACACACACACACACACACACACCGCAGCACAGGCCCTGAGCTGCATACACATAAACACACACACACACACCACAGCCCAGGCCCTGAGATGCACACACAAACACACACTCACACACACACACACTACAGCCCAGGCCCTGAGCTACGCACACACACAAGCACCACAGCCCAGGCCCTGAGCTACACAAATACACACACACACACACCACAGCTCTGGCCCTGAGCTACACACACTCATACACACACACACAACGCAGCCCAGGCCCTGAGCTACACATACACACACACACACACCGCAGCCCTGGCACTGATCTACACACACACACACGCACACCACAGCCAAGGCCCCGAGCTACACACAGACACCACAGACCAGGCCCTGAGCTACACACACACACACAAACACACACACTCCATAGCACAGGCCCTGAGCTACATACACACACGAACAAACACACAGACACACACCACAGCCCAGGCCCTGAGCTAGACACACACACACAAACACACACACACACCACAGCCCAGGCCCTGAGATGCACATGCACACACACACACCGCAGCCCAGGCCCTGAGCTACACACACAAGCACACACACACACCACAGCGCAGGCCCTGAGCTAGACACACACACACAAACACAAGCACACACCATCGGCCAGGCCCTGGTCTATATGCACACACACACAAACCACAACCCAGGCCCTGTGCTGCACACACTCACACATACACTGCAGCCCAGGCCCTGAGCTAAGCACACACGCACATACGCACACACACACACACACACCGCAGCACAGGCCCTGAGCTGCATGCACATAAACACACACACACACGCACACACTGGGCCCAGAGCTACACACACACACACACACACACACAAACCAGGCTCAGAGTTACACACACACACCAGGCCCAGAGCTACACACACACACGCCAGGCCCAGAGCTACACACACACACACACCAGGCCCAGAGCTACACACACACAGCAGGCCCAGAGCTAGACGCACACACACGCACACCAGGCCCAGAGCTACACACACAAACACACCAGGCCCAGAGCTACACACACACACACGAGACCCAGAGCTACACACGCACACATCAGGCCCAGAGCTACACACACACACACCAGGCCCAGAGCGACACACACACAAACACACACACCAGGCCCAGAGCTACACTCACTCACACACCAGGCCCAAAGCTACACTCACTCACACGCCAGGCCCAGAGCTGCACACACACACACCAGGCCCAGAGCTACACACACACACGCTAGGCCCTGAGCTACACACACACACACACGCACACACACGCAAACACCACAGCGCAGGACCTGAGCTACATACACACACAAACTAACACACAGACACACCATAGCACAGGCCCTGAGCGACAAACACACACACACACCACAGTCCAGGCCCTGAGCTACACACACACACACACACCACAGCCCAGGCCCTGAGCTAGACACACACACACAAACACAAGCACACACCATCGGCCAGGCCCTGGTCTATATGCACACACACACAAACCACAACCCAGGCCCTGTGCTGCACACACTCACACATACACGGCAGCCCAGACCCTGAGCTAAGCACACACGCACATACGCACACACACACCCACCGCAGCGCAGGCCCTGTGCTGCATACACATAAGCACACACACACACGCACACACTGGGCCCAGAGCCACACACACACACACACACAAACCGGGCTCAGAGTTACACACACACACACACACACACATACACACACACACCAGCCCCAGAGCTACAAACAAACACACACCAGGCGCAGAGCTGCACACACACACGCCAGGCCAACAGCTACACACACACACACCAGGCCCAGAGCTACACACACACACGCCAGGCCCAGAGCTACACACACACACACACCAGGCCCAGAGCTACACACACACACAGCAGGCCCAGAGCTAGACGCACACACACGCACACCAGGCCCAGAGCTACACACACAAACACACCAGGCCCAGAGCTACACACACACACACGAGACCCAGAGCTACACACGCACACATCAGGCCCAGAGATACACACACACACACCAGTCCCAGAGCGACACACACACAAACACACACACCAGGCCCAGAGCTACACTCACTCACACACCAGGCCCAAAGCTACACTCACTCACACGCCAGGCCCAAAGCTACACTCACTCACACGCCAGGCCCAGAGCTACACACACACACACCAGGCCCAGAGCTGCACACACACACACGCTAGGCCCTGAGCTACACACACACACACACGCACACACAAACACCACAGCGCAGGACCTGAGCTACATACACACACAAACTAACACACAGACACACCATAGCACAGGCCCTGAGCGACAAACACACACACACACCACAGTCCAGGCCCTGAGCTACACACACACACACACACACACACCACAGCCCAGGCCCTGAGCTACACAAACACACACACACACACCACAGGCCAGGCCCTGATTAATATGCACACACACCAGGCCCAGAGCTACACACTCACAAACACACACACCAGGCCCAGAGCTACACTCACTCACACACCAGGCCCAAAGCTGCACTCACTCACACGCCAGGCCCAGAGCTACACTCACTCACACGCCAGGCCCAGAGCTACACACACACACGCTAGGCCCTGAGCTACACACACACACACACACACACACACACACACCACAGCGCAGGACCTGAGCTACATACACACACAAACTAACACACAGACACACCATAGCACAGGCCCTGAGCGACAAACACACACACACACACACCACAGTCCAGGCCCTGAGCTACACACACACACACACACACACACACACCACAGCCCAGGCCCTGAGCGACACAAACACACACAAACACACACACACACCACAGACCAGGCCCTGATTAATATGCACACACACCAGGCCCAGAGCTATACACACACATGCCTGGCCCGGAGCTCCGCACACGTACACCAGGCCCTGAGGTACGCACACACACACACCACAGCCCAGGCCCTGAGCTACACACACACACAAACACACACACAAACCACAACCCAGGCCCTGAGCTGCACACGCACACACACACCGCAGCCCAAGCCCTGAGCTACACACGCGCGCGCACACACACACACACACACACACCACAGCCCAGGCCCTGAGCTACACAAACACAACACAGCCCAGGCCCTGAGCTACACACACACACGCACACACACACAAACACACACACCACGGCCCAGGCCCTGCGCTACGCATACACACATTCACACAAACACACACCACTGTCCAGGCCCGATTCTACACACACACACACACACACACACACACACACACACACACACACAGACACAGACACACCACAGCCCAGGCCCTGAGCTAGACACACACACACACAAACACACCGCAGGCCAGACCCTGATCTATATGCACACACACACACACACCTGAGCACAGGCCCTGAGATGCACACGCACACACACAACCCGCTGCCCAGGCCCTGAGCTACACACACACGCACACACACAAACACACACCGCAGCCCAGGCCATGAGCAACACACACACACACACACACACACTACAGCCCAGGCCCTGAGCTACGCACACACACAAACACCACAGCCCAGCCCCTGAGCTACACTAATACACACACACACACAAACACCACAGCTCAGGCCCTGAGCGACACACACAAATACACACACACAAAACGCAGCCCAGGCCCTGAGCTACACATACATACACACACACACCGCAGCCCTGGCACTGATCTACACACACACACACCACAGCCAAGGCCCCGAGCTGCACACAGACACCACAGACCAGGCCCTGAGCTACACACCCACACACACACAAACACACACACACACACTCCACAGCCCAGGCCCTGAGCTACATACGCACACGAACACACACACTGACACACAACAGCCCTGGCCCTGAGCTACACACACACACACACAAACACACCACAGTGCACGCCCTGAGCTACACACACACACACACACACGCACACAAACTCACACACACACAATCCACAGCCCAGGCCCTGAGCTACACACACACACACACATACAGTGCAGCACAGGCCCTGAGCTAGACACACACACACAAACATACCACAACCCAGGCCCTGAGATGCACACGCACACACACACACACCGCAGCCCAGTCCCTGAGCTACATACACACACACACTCACACACTCACACACACACACACGACAGCCATGCCCTGAGCTACACACATACACACACACACACATTCACACACACAACAGCCCAGGCCCTGATCTACACACACACACTGCAGCCCAGACCCCGAGCTACACACACACGCACACACACACACACACACTCACACAAACACACAAACACACACCACTGCCCAGGCCCTGAGCTGCACACACACACACACACACACGCACATTCACACATGCACACACACACCACAGCCCAGGCCCTGAGCAGAACACACACACACAGGCACACGCCACAGGCCTGGCCCTGATCTACACACACACGCACAGACACACACACACACAGACACACACACACGACAGCCATGCCCTGAGCTACACACATACACACACACACACATTCACACACACAACAGCCCAGGCCCTGATCTACACACACACACACCACAGCCCAGACCCCGAGCTACACACACACGCACACACACACACACACACACTCACACAAACACACAAACACACACCACAGCCCAGGCCCTGAGCTGCACACACACACACACACACACGCACATTCACACATGCACACACACACCACAGCCCAGGCCCTGAGCAGAACACACACACACAGGCACACGCCACAGGCCTGGCCCTGATCTACACACACACGCACAGACACACACACACAAACACACACACTACAGCCCAGGCCCTGAGCTACACACACACACACCACAGCCCAGGCCCTGAGCTACGCACACACTCAAACACCACAGCCCAGGCTCTGAGCTACACAAATACACACACACACACACACACACACACACACACACCACAGCTCAGGCTCTGAGCTGTACACACACGCACAAACACCACAGCCCAGTCCCTGAACTACACAAACACATACACATACACACAACGCAGCCCAGGCCCTGAGCTACACATACACACACACACACCGCAGCCCTGGCACTGATCTACACACACACACACCACAGCCCAGGCCCCGAACTACGCACACACACACACACACACCCACACAGACACACACAGCACAGCCAAGGCCCCGAGCTACACACACACACACACAGACACCACAGACCAGGACCTGAGCTACACACACACACAGACACACAAAATCACACACAAACACACACACACACACTCCACAGCCCAGGCCCTGAGCCACATACACACACAAACACACACACAGACACACCACAGTCCAGGCCATGAGCTACACATATACACACACACACACACACAATCCACAGCCCAGACCCTGAGCTACACACACACACACACACAGAGACACACACACACAATCCACAGCCCAGGCCCTGAGCTAGACACACACACACAAACACACACACACACACACACCGCAGTACAGGCCCTGAGCTAGACACGCACACACAAACGCACACACACACCACCGGCCAGGCCCTGATCTATATGCATACACACACACACCACAACCCAGGCCCTGAGATGCACACGCACACACACACACCGCAGCCCAGGCCCTGAGCTGCACACACACGCACATACACACACACACACACGCACACACACCACAGCCTAGGCCCTGAGCTACACACAGTCGCACACACACACACCACAGCCCATGCCCCGAGCTACACACACACACACACAGACACCACAGACCAGGCCCTGAGCTACACACACACACACACAAACTCACACACACACACTCCACAGCCCAGGCCCAGAGCTACATATACACACACACTACAGTCCAGGCCCTCAGTTGCACACACACACACACACACACACAAACACACACACACACTGCACAGCCCAGGCCCAGAGCTACATACACACACACACTACAGTCCAGGCCCTGAGCTACACACACACACACACACACACACACAATCCACAGACCAGGCCCTCTGCTACACACACACACACACACACACAGACACACAAACACACACACCAATGCCCAGGCCCTGAGCTAGACACACACTCACACATACACCGCAGCCCAGGCCCTGAGCTACGCACACACGCACATACACACACACACACACACACCGCAGCACAAGCCCTGAGCTGCATGCACATACACACACACACACACACCACAGCCCAGGCCCTGAGCTAGACACACACACACAAACACACACACACACACCACAGGCCAGGCCCTGATCTATATGCATACACACACACACCACAACCCAGGCCCTGAGATGCACACGCACACACACACACCGCAGCCCAGGCCCTGAGCTGCACACACACGCACATACACACACACACACACACACACCACAGCCTAGGCCCTGAGCTACACACAGTCGCACACACACACACCACAGCCCATGCCCCGAGCTACACACACACACACACAGACACCACAGACCAGGCCCTGAGCTACACACACACACAAACTCACACACACACACTCCACAGCCCAGGCCCAGAGCTACATATACACACACACTACAGTCCAGGCCCTCAGTTGCACACACACACACACAAACTCACACACACACACTGCACAGCCCAGGCCCAGAGCTACATACACACACACACTACAGTCCAGACCCTGAGCTACACACACACACACACACACACACACACAATCCACAGACCAGGCCCTGTGCTACACACACACACAGACACACAAACACACACACCAATGCCCAGGCCCTGAGCTAGACACACACTCACACATACACCGCAGCCCAGGCCCTGAGCTACGCACACACGCACATACACACACACACACACACCGCAGCACAAGCCCTGAGCTGCATGCACATACACACACACACACACACCGCAGCACAAGCCCTGAGCTGCATGCACATACACACACACACACACACACACACCACAGGCCAGGCCCTGATCTATATGCAAACACACCCACACCACAACCCAGGCCCTGAGATGCACACGCACACACACACACCGCAGCCCAGGCCCTGAG
>NC_090421.1:23669731-23674731 GCF_036365525.1 Heterodontus francisci
ACACAAACACCACAGCCCAGGCCCCGATCTGCGCGCACACACACACACCCACACACACACCACAGCCCAGTCCCGGAGCTACACACACACACACACACACACACCACAGCCAAGGCCCCGAGCTACAGACACACACACACAGACACCACAGACCAGGCCCTGAGCTACACACACACTCACATACACACACACATACACACACACATACACACACACATACACACACACATACACACACACATACACACACTCTCCACAGCCCAGGCCCTGAGCTACATGCACACACAAACACACCACAGCCCAGGCCCTGAGCTACACACACACACACTACAGTCCAGGCCCTGAGCTACACGCACACACACACACAATCCACAGCCCAGGCCCTGAGCTACACACACACACACACACACCACAGTTCAGGCCATGAGCTAGACACACACACACAAACACACACACACACCATCGGCCAGGCCCTGGTCTATATGCACACACACACACACCACAACCCAGGCCCTGAGATGCACATGCACACACACACACCGCAGAACAGGCCCTGAGCTACACACACACGCACATAGACACACACACACCACACCCTAGGCCCTGAGCTGCACAGAGTCACACACACACACACCACAGCACAGGCCCTGAGCTACACACACACACCACGGCCCAGGCCCTGAGCTACACACTCACATATGCACACACACAAACACACACCACAGCCCAGGCCCTGAGCAACACACACACGCACACACACACACACAAACACAGCCCAGGCCCTGAGCTACGGACACACACAAACACCACAGCCCAGGCCATGAGTTGTACACACACACACGAACACCACAGCCCAGGCCCTGAACTACACACACACATACACACACAACGCAGCCCAGGCCCTGAGCTACACATACACACACACACACACACCGCAGCCCTGGCACTGATCTACACACACACACACACCACTGCCCAGGCCCCGATCTACGCACACACACACACACACCCACACACACACACACACCACAGCCCAGGCCCGGAGCTACGCACACACACACACCACAGTCAAGGCCCCGAGCTACACACACACACAGATACCACAGACCAGGCCCTGAGCTACACACACACAAAAACTACAAACCAGGCCCTGAGCTACACACACACACAGACACACACACAGACACACACACAGACACACACACACAGACACACACACAGAGACACACACACAGACACACAGACAGACACACAGACACTACACAGGCCCTGAGCTCCACACACACAAACACACCACAGTCCAGGCCCTGAGCTACACAAACACACACACACGCACACACACCACAATCCTGGCCCTGAGCTGCACACGCGCACACACAAACCGCAGCCCAGGCCCTGAGCTACACACATTCACACACACACACACACACACACACACAACAGCCCAGGCCCTGAGCTACACACACACACCAGTGCCCAGGCCCTGAGCTACACACATACACATGCACACACACACCACAGCCCAGACCCTGAGCTACACGCACACACACACACACACACACCAACACCACAGCCCAGGACCTGAGCTACACACATTCACACACACACAACAGCCCAGACCCTGAGCTACACACACACACCAGTGCCCAGGCCCTGAGCTACACACATACACATGCACACACACACCCACACACACACACGACAGCCATGCCCTGAGCTGCCCACATACACACACACACACATTCACGCTCACCACAGCCCAGGCCCTGAACTAGACACACACACACACACACACACACACCACAGCACAGGCCCCGAGCTTCGCACACACACACACTCACACACCACAGCCCGGGCCCTGAGCAGAACACACACACACACACACACACACACACACACACACACACACACACACACACACACACACACACGCCTGGCCCTGAGCTACAGACACACGCACACACACACACACAAACACAGCCCAGGCCCTGAGCTACGGACACACACAAACACCACCCCCCAGGCCCTGAGCTGTACACACACGCACGAACACCACAGCCCAGGCCATGAACTACACACACACATACACACACAACGCAGCCCAGGCCCTGAGCTACACACACACACACACACACACACACACACACACACACACCGCAGCCCTGGCACTGATCTACACACACACACACACACCACTGCCCAGGCCCCGATCTACGCACACACACACACCCACCACAGCCCAGGCCCGGAGCTACACACACACACACACACCACAGTCAAGGCCCCGAGCTACACACACACACACACAGATACCACAGACCAGGCCCTGAGCTACACACACAAAAACTACAAACCAGGCCCTGAGCTACACACACACACACACACACACACACACACACACACAGACACACACACACAGAGACACACACACAGAGACACACACACAGAGACACACACACAGAGACTCACACACAGACACACCACAGGCCCTGAGCTCCACACACACACACACCACAGTCCAGGCCCTGAGCTACACAAACACACACACACGCACACACACCACAATCCTGGCCCTGAGCTGCACACGCGCACACACAAACCGCAGCCCAGGCCCTGAGCTACACACATTCACACACACACACACACAACAGCACAGGCCCTGAGCTACACGCACACACCAGTGCCCAGGCCCTGAGCTACACACATACACATGCACACACACACCACAGCCCAGACCCTGAGCTACACGCACACACACACACACACACACACCAACACCACAGCCCAGGCGCTGAAAAACACACACACACATCCACACACACACAACGCAGCCCAGGCCCTGAGCTACACGTACATACACACACACACACACCGCGGCCCTGGCGCTGATCGACACACACACACAAACACCACAGCCCAGGCCCCGATCTGCGCGCACACACACACACCCACACACACACCACAGCCCAGTCCCGGAGCTACACACACACACACACACACACACCACAGCCAAGGCCCCGAGCTACAGACACACACACACAGACACCACAGACCAGGCCCTGAGCTACACACACACTCACATACACACACACATACACACACACATACACACACACATACACACACACATACACACACACATACACACACACATACACACACTCTCCACAGCCCAGGCCCTGAGCTACATGCACACACAAACACACCACAGCCCAGGCCCTGAGCTACACACACACACACTACAGTCCAGGCCCTGAGCTACACGCACACACACACACAATCCACAGCCCAGGCCCTGAGCTACACACACACACACACACACCACAGTTCAGGCCATGAGCTAGACACACACACACAAACACACACACACACCATCGGCCAGGCCCTGGTCTATATGCACACACACACACACCACAACCCAGGCCCTGAGATGCACATGCACACACACACACCGCAGAACAGGCCCTGAGCTACACACACACGCACATAGACACACACACACCACACCCTAGGCCCTGAGCTGCACAGAGTCACACACACACACACCACAGCACAGGCCCTGAGCTACACACACACACCACGGCCCAGGCCCTGAGCTACACACTCACATATGCACACACACAAACACACACCACAGCCCAGGCCCTGAGCAACACACACACGCACACACACACACACAAACACAGCCCAGGCCCTGAGCTACGGACACACACAAACACCACAGCCCAGGCCATGAGTTGTACACACACACACGAACACCACAGCCCAGGCCCTGAACTACACACACACATACACACACAACGCAGCCCAGGCCCTGAGCTACACATACACACACACACACACACCGCAGCCCTGGCACTGATCTACACACACACACACACCACTGCCCAGGCCCCGATCTACGCACACACACACACACACCCACACACACACACACACCACAGCCCAGGCCCGGAGCTACGCACACACACACACCACAGTCAAGGCCCCGAGCTACACACACACACAGATACCACAGACCAGGCCCTGAGCTACACACACACAAAAACTACAAACCAGGCCCTGAGCTACACACACACACAGACACACACACAGACACACACACAGACACACACACAGACACACACACACACAGACACACACACAGACACACACACAGACACACACACAGACAGACACACAGACAGACACACAGACACTACACAGGCCCTGAGCTCCACACACACACACACACCACAGTCCAGGCCCTGAGCTACACAAACACACACACACGCACACACACCACAATCCTGGCCCTGAGCTGCACACGCGCACACACAAACCGCAGCCCAGGCCCTGAGCTACACACATTCACACACACACACACACAACAGCCCAGGCCCTGAGCTACACACACACACCAGTGCCCAGGCCCTGAGCTACACACATACACATGCACACACACACCACAGCCCAGACCCTGAGCTACACGCACACACACACACACACACACCAACACCACAGCCCAGGACCTGAGCTACACACATTCACACACACACAACAGCCCAGACCCTGAGCTACACACACACACCAGTGCCCAGGCCCTGAGCTACACACATACACATGCACACACACACCCACACACACCACAGCCCAGACCCTGAGCTACACGCACACGCACACACACACAACACAACCCAGGCCCTGATCTACACACACACACACCACAGCCCAGGCCCTGAACTAGACACACACACACACAGCAGCCCAGGCCCTGATCTACACACACACACACACACACACACACACACACACACACACCAGCCCAGGCCCTGAGCTACACACACACACACCACAGCCCAGGCCCTGAACTAGACACACACACACACAGCAGCCCAGGCCCTGATCTACACACACACACACACCAGCCCAGGCCCTGAGCTACACACACACGCACATACAGGCACACACACACAAACAGACACACCACAGCCCAGGCCGAGCTACACACACGTACACAC